>NC_056730.1:73832560-73865060 GCF_019279795.1 Protopterus annectens | reverse complement strand
CAGCTGATCTACACCACCCAACTTGCTGAGTATTTCAGCTGACTTGACACCACCCAACTTGCTGAGTATTTCAGCTGATCGACACCACCCAACTTGCTGAGTATTTCAGCTGATCGACACCACCCAACTTGCTGAGTATTTCAGCTGATAGACACCACCATTTTGCAGTAATGGCAACAATGGAAGTTTTCTGGTCAAAAAGTAATGTAACTCTTTTCTATGCAGTGGTGAAGCCTCACTATTTTATTTATTTATTTTTAGAAATAGATGCCACTGTTTAAAAGTACAGCACTATAAAAATATACCAGCTTTAAAATTCAAAATCATATTTTTCGGAGGGAGGGAGACTATATTTGTGGCCATCATGTAACAATGGTTGTCAGGAAATCCTTCTATTTTGCCCAAATAATTGCCAAAAGAATATCAAGGTCTAAAGAGGTAATCACTTCCTTATACTTGGTACCAACCAGGCCATTTACAAAACACAACACCCCATTTGGAATACATCTCATTAAACAAATAGAAAGACCCTAAAATATGTGTCCCAGTAATTGCCCCTCCTATGGAACAGGCTTCCAATCTATGTGAAGCCAAGTTCATCTATTAATCAGTTTAAATGCAACCTAGACCAGTGGAGGGGGAATAGGAAATTTACACTGAACCTGGCATCTATGCCCCCTATGCACAGATGCAGCTTATAAATGCTTTGCTCTCAATGTCCCATTTGGATACAAGACATAGTTATTCTTTCAGGAAAACTTGGCTAGGCTTAGAAATCCCACCCCCCCGGTCATTAGCCTAGTAATCTATGAATCCATGAATCTAAAAGTTCTTAACCTAAAAGATATTAGAGAAAGTCCCTAAGTTACTTACAGAGGCTGGAAGCACTTTTTTAAGTGTTTCATAGACTTTTAAGGAGAAAGAACTCTGTCTTGCTTACCATGTTATCAGAGACCAGACTCTTGCAGAAATCCTGTTTGTCCACAAGTCTAATCCCGCCACCATTAGAATCAGGGATCTAAGATCTTCACCAGCACAAAAATAAAACACACTGAAGGGACAGGTTGATAGCTCAAAACCTCTGGAATAAACTTGCCCTGCATGTTAAGCAGTGTGACTCACTATCTTCCTTTAAATATAAATGGATGGAATTGGCTGGGTATCCACAAATTTACTCTAGAATGACTGGTATGGTCCTAATGGAGAAAGGAAGTTCTGCCTTCGGTAGGGTGCCAAGATACTGGTCATGAGACTCACTAGCCTTGAAATATCTATGAATCAAGGTTGCCATTTCTATGGGTTTATGGTATCAAACCCACAGAAAGCTCAACTGCTGACATCCATCCCCTTATAGCAAAAAAATTTTATATATATATATATATATATATATATATATATTACACACATACACATATGTGTGCATGTGTGTGTCAGCATGCACATGTAAGAATGCCTGAGTTTTTTCTTAACTGGTTTAATTTTATTCAAAACAGTTGCAAGAAAACACAGGATAAAGTACATTTCTTTATACACTTTGCACTGCTCTTCATAATTTTATGATCAAAAGTTGTTTGTTTTTTCTTTGTAGATGGGCAGTACACTGGTCATAGCCAGCCTTAAAAAACTGTATTTGTTAAAGGCGAGATGGCTACAATGAGCTGCTGATGTTACTCATGGCTTTGAATTACAGCTAAGTACTGACATCTGGAAAGGAAAGAACAGCCTTTCAGTAAATCATTTATATATTTGTTTACCAGGGAAGTGCACTGGTCAATACTGACCAACTTCTGATTCAGAACAGGTGAATACAAAACATTTCACAAACAAAAAGTACAGAAATGTAAGCAATAACAGAGTATAAATACAGAACTAACCGTATATATATACATTCTAGTGAGCCAGCACAGTGCAATGTACAATATACCCATGACGTTCTAACATGGGTCAATCTTCAATTAATCTTGTTAGAAAAGAAGGTTAGGTGATATGCCCTGTGCTGAAGCAGGAGCATGTGGCTTGGATGAAGAGGTGTCTTTTGAGTTCCATTCTTAATTTGAAATAAGTGTTGATTTCCTTAAAGTTGATGGGGAGAGCATGTAAAAGACTAGGTGCCTGAGTGAAGTCATGCGAAGAGCTATGGAGTTTGGCTCTAGGGGGTAATGAGAGTTGAGGCTTGTAAGTAGTGCCTCTGGTTGTACGAGAAAGTTTTTTTTTGTGAAGTCTACCTCATACCTCTCAACCTCTTAGAGCAAAAAATCTGGACAAAGCCATACATAAAAGTGGGACAAAGGCCCAAAAATAGTGAATTTTTTTAAATACTGCTCTTGCAAACTTAGAAAGTTGATAGAACAACAGGTTTTGCATTAGCATGAATTTTCTGGAGTATGAAGTCTGAAACTCAAATGCATGTCATTATTTTCTAACATCAATCGTTAATGATTTGCCATTAATTTGACAGAAAACCACAATTTTATGAAAAATGGACCAAAAACACAAGTTAAAAATCTGGACATTCTGTGAAAATCTGTACAGTTCAGAGGTATGGCTCTATCTGCAAGGGGAGTAAATGTGTGGATTTAAACCAGTCTGTAGAGTTGGAATCCTAAAAGGATGTTAGATCTTTGTTTTATGGGTAGCCATTTGTATTTTTCTAGGGTAATATGGTGAAGCTCACAGAAAGGTGAGTTTGTAATGAATCTGCAGATGCTGTTAGGGATAATCTGGAGTATGGTAATGTGCTTCTTGGAGGCAGAAGCAAAAATTGGGAGCCCATATTCAAGTTGAGAAAGGGCTGGCTGGCTGGGATATAAAACAACTGCTGTACTTTCATACATATCTGGTGCTCCAGTTGTGTACATTGAAGGCTTTGCAACTTTCTCTGACACAAGCACAGAATGACCACACTGGTCATTGTATACACATGTACAGTGCTTCACATGTGTACAGGTATCTCCAGCACAAACACAGACTGGTCACACTGTGCCTTGTGTATATATCTATACAGAGAAAAAGAGATACAGATAGATATAAATATATAGTGTTTCACATGTGTAGAAGCATCGCTGACACTGGCACACACTGGCCAAGTTGTGCCATGTATATACATCTATGGTGCTCCATGTGTGTACAGGTATATATGGCATAAACACATCACAATGTGCCTTGTATATACATGTACAGTGCTCCATATGTGCATAGGTATATCTGGCACAAAGACATTACGATGTGCCTTGTATGTATGTATATATATATATATATATATATATATATATATCTGTACAGTGCCCCATATGTGCACAGGTATATCTGGCACAAAGACATCACAATGTATAGTGCTTCAGACGTACATATCTCTGGCACAAACACATGCCTTGGATACAAGTTTATGAAGGAACAACATATGCCAAATACCCCCAACACCATTTCAAATATGAGATACACTTATCAGTACTGTGACTAATAAAGATATATCACATCACTGTCAAAGAAGGCAACAGTTCCTCTGATCACTGCTCCCCTGTCATCTGCAATGATTCAAAAATGCATTCAGAACTATACCCATGCATGACACATTTGTAACAAAAAGAAACAGATCTGTGCTGGAACAGTGACAAGGGTGACAACTTCCACAGTATTCAGAAACAGCTCAGTTCAGACAGCATACAAATAAATAAGCTAATCATTTTAGAAATAGCCTTGCCAGTTGTGGAAATAGTAATGATCTCCAGATACATCGGGAAGGCAAAGTAAGGGTTATGTTTTGAAAAAAAAAACCTTGCTTTAAATAGACTCATTACTGCACTTACTGTTGATTAGCCAGTGCCATCTGTTCAACAGCCAGCCTTATTCATTAAGGCACACCTGGCTGTAGAAAACTCCCAGGACTAGATGCCCTAGATGTGCTATGCAAAGCCATTATACCTGATGCAGTGCTACAAGAAACAGCTGAAACTGACTTGCATCTTTTTCTTACTTTACTTATCTCTGTAGTGAATGTACATGATGCAGCTTAGTATTACTAAACCTCTTACACACAGGTAATACAACAGCAGGGAATGTGAACACAGAGTAAGTTAGAAATGGATTTTAACAATGAAACCAAGCTGCTGCAGGTCAGCTTTACAAAGAACTTCTCTGCAAATGTTGTTTGCCTGAAAAGACCATTTCAAACAAGTATTTGCATTGGAACTTACAAATATTTTCTTTTGGAAGACAAAATTCCCACAGAACCGCCCCCCCCCCCCCCCCATATGCGGGAGACTTCTCCCCAGCACCTTAATGACTTGCAGGAAGCTGCACGTCAGTGTAAGGGTAATTTCTCTCTCCAGTGACCATGCTTGACAACGCAGGTTTGGACAGTTGTACACCATCTCACAGTTAGCAGGGTGGTGTCGACTCCCAAGAATATTAAATAATTTGGAAGTAACACTCATTTTTATGCTGAACATTTTCCCTCATTTTAAAGGGAAACTGGTAATGCTCAGCTGGGAACATTTGATTTATTTAATTTTTTTGAGTCTTGTTAGTTTAGTGGCACATGTAATACTCAAAACTATGGATTCTTTTTAAAAGAAACCTGACACTAAAGTACCGGGGGTAGGTTATCATTAGCAATGAAGAAAAAGAAAAAAAAACTTTGTTTTTCTTTGCAGTTCACAATATATGTGAACTTGTAGTGTTAGCCAATTTTTGACTGTTTTTAATCGTACACTAAACTGCTATGTATGTTTTTAATTGTACACTAAACTGTTATGTATACTTAGCTTTTCTCCTTGGGTCTCCACTGAAAATGAGCTCCTGGCCCAGCTGGACTAACCCGGTTAACAAAGGTCAATAAATAAAATCTAAATCAATTTCGCAGAGACATTTCTGAAAAACTGCTTAGAATACATTACTGAAGGTAAATTTCATTGTGGATGGGGTGTCACACTTGCATCTTCTGCTTTCTTGCCACAAGATTTTATCCCTTTGGGGCATATTTGTTTGTTTCAAAACCATTTATACTGCTATGGTGCATTTCATACTCTGGTCTTTGCCTTTACAGTCATAATACTTTCCACTAAACTGTAGAACCAATAAAGCATTTAAAGTACACGGTGTTCCTCCCAAATGCAAATGTTCTTCATATTTAGCTAATGCTTCAAAATGCTCTAAGCACTTAAAAGCATGTTCATAGTTTTATTTTGACATCAATTAGATCATCTACGTACGCTCACTTAAGGCTGTCAGCATTTTTCAAAAAGAGGGCCCACACTGTCCAAGCACTTAAACACCAGCCAAGCTTATTCTGACTGCTTATACAATTGTTGCATGTGTTCTGTTTCACTCAGTCAAAAGCTTATCATTCATTTAGACATACCAAATGCTAAATTTATACAATGCTATAAATGCTCAGAACATTTAGGCAAATATATCAAATGCTTTAACACTAAGTATATTTAATTAAATGTACAAAATAGGGTTTTATCTTGAGAATATAACAATGAGAACGTAGAAAATGTTAAAGATGTATGCTTTGTTCATACAAATATCTGTTAAACAAAAGTTCAGAACACCTTTTGCAAATAATGATTTATGTTTTAATTACACAACTGTGTAGGTCGATTACACAAACTGCCCACATTCTCAACGAAAAACTACTCTAATGACCAAACTTTTTCAACCGATTTTACAAATGGTCAAACATATTTACACAAATGCTTAGATAAATTACAAAATTAAACCAAAACACATACAAAGCAGAGCTTTAGCTAGTAGTTGGTTTACCCACCAAGGACTCCATCTGGTGCCCCTTCTCAAAAAAAAAAAAAAAAAAAAACTTTCAAAGGGTTATGCAGTTGGGTATCTACATAACAGTTCTTTGCTATACCTAACCCACCACCTACGCAGACATACACACATGTGCGCATATGCACACTGATATTCTCAATTATCACTGTGTTAAATTTGCCAGTTGGTCCCTAACTTGCAAATTTGCAAGAAGCAGTAGAAATCATACTGCTTGCAGTCTTTCAAGTCAAGGATAGATGGGCATGCTGTTGATTATGGACCCTTGAATTAAGCCAAAGACACTCCAGGCATGAGCTGTTTCTGCGAATGGCACACACTAACAGCTCATGCCTGGAGTGTGTGCGAATGGCATAGCAGAACAGATACGGACTAGTCCCTTCAAGCAGTGATGGTCTTGTAATCAGATGTGGCCAGCTTGGTCTACTAGAAACTGCGTGTGCTCTCTACCCCATCGGACTCCATTCTTTGCACCTTACCACTTTAAATACATTCTAATTTATAAAGGACACAGAGGTTTACTCTTGAACTGTTTTCACACGTCATGCTGAAAATATTCCATTTACCTTTATGCATATCTTTTTCTGTAATAATGATATTAATGGCACTGATGGCTTCTTGTACACTTCTGTAAATTGACATCATTACTTTATGCTGTGCACCCAGTGAATATCTGATCACTCCTTTACGATCACTGCATTACCTTGGTTAAAGTCAGACACATAAATACATTAAATCCATAATGTTTTAATATACTAAACTTTACATTTGATTTTAAATTTTAAGAGCTCTTGTCCTGTCATCTCCCTTTTAAGTAATGTATTGGTCTGTAAAAGGACAAACTAATGGAAAGATTTAATATCCCTGTCTGTGTGCACTGTACATTTTCACAAGTTTTTTTATATATATATTTTTTGATTGCCAAATGAACTAAGGCTGATATATTTCCAGCCATGTAGTATATTGTCTTGGATAAAATCACAGACTTAGTAATCTACTTAATAATCTGGTTAAATAAGTGGTACCACATCATTATAAATTTTATTTAAAGTACATAAAGGGTTATAAATCTGCGGTGGTGGTGCTGCGATAGCGTTGTCGCCTCACAGTAAGACATTGTCCTGTTCGACTCTCAGCTAGAGCGTCTTCTGTGTGGAGACATGCGTAAATGGTATAAGTATAATGGTATAAGTAAGTATAACTTTAATGATATGCAGCTTACAGTGCAACAACCATATTGCAATCTATTGCAGGTCTTTAGAAGGGATATCTGCACTAACTACTGGGCGTACCACGTGGCGTCATAGTAGTCTACCTCGCACCTGTGAGTACTAGCTCGGGTCCATTAGATGTATAATATGGCCTCTTAGTAGGTTAGAATCTCCTTGGTTCTTGTATTAAACAGTGCTGCATGCCCCTGCAACCAAACAAGCCTGTTCGCAAGGTTCCTGTGTCAACCGCGTAGTATTGTTGTATCAACCTTAACAGGTTATGTGCGTTGTGCTCGCGGTTTTACCCTCTTACTACTCCTTGCCTTCCAACAAGGAAAGCTGTATTGCTCTATCCAACGAACGCTAGACAATCAGCGTGCTTACCCTAAGGTGAAGGAGCACTACACAGCTGTCTAGTCTGTAAGCGGGTTTATCTGTTGTTCTCCCCTCAAGGTAAACAATCCTATAGCTCTTATCCATGTAGAGAACGCTGAACAATAGCGTTTTCTTCTTTTTTTGAGTACAAGTGCAGAAATACAGCAGAGTTGTCTCTGTTCGTGGTGATAGAACTAACGCTTCAGCTCCTTGGCTAAGCGTTAAGGCTTACATTTTCTTTGGCTGCAGGGCTTATCCAGTCCCAGCTTCCAAGTCTGCTTGCACCAGTACGTAGGCCAGTATTATGAACTGAGCGTTTGCTCAAAAGCCTAGTAGTACCTGGTGAACTGTAATACAGCAAGGTAATAACACCAAAAGAACATAGCCTCCCTCCTAGCCTCATATAAGCTAGTCTTTCACTCTCTTGAGCATTTGGCTTAAAACTGTCCTGCCCAAATGCTGGCTTGGCAAGTTGCTCAAGCAGAGATTGTTCATATATCATTCCCATTAGCTCCTCTTATAATTAACCACCTTAGCTTATTGCTCCCACCTCTTAGAACCTAGCTCCATTTGGTTGTATTCTTTTTAATATTATCTAGTTTAACTACTGCATACTGCTGAAGACCTTTCTCTACACTGTACGATTACTGTGTACCTTCTGCTAGCTTAAATATATGTTGGGTTGCTTTGCATTCCATCTGCTAACCTTACAGTGAATGTTTTTCTAATGTCTACTTGGAAAGATTCGGTTTGTTTTGCTTTGTATCTACACATGTTGCCTTGAATATTTTTTTTCAACTGTTTGTATGAACTCAAATCTACTGAATACTACCACTACTGTATTTACTACCTGTTAGCTTGTTTGACCTGCATGCTTGTCTGCACTACCCTATTACGAACATCTTTTCTTACCCCTTAACTATTTCCCCCGCCTTGTCCTCTCTGTTCTTAGGTTTGAATCTTTTATCCTACACTAAACCTTGAATATACCTACCTGTGAAAGGACTCCCTGCAGACCAGATCCATTCAAGACTACCGTAGCATAAAGACTTGCTGTACAACTTATGAACCCTGTTCACTAGGAGGCAAGAAAGTACGTGTTAAATGTGGTAATATTCAAATACTTGCCTAATATCTAGTGTGCATACTTTATGCTACCCTAGCCAGGATACCCAGCAGCCACTCTCTCTCCTCTCTATTCCCTAGCATTTAGATCCTTATCACTTCTGTGCTATCTCCTGAAACTACCCTTGAGAGCCTTACCCTACCCCGATATACCTCTCTGCTCTTGACTCTGTTGTTATACTCTAACTGACCACTAGATGGCATTCTAAACTAGGACAGTACGCATCTCTTCCTCTCTCCTCTGATCTCCAAAGTTATCTTTTTATTACGTTTCTGTCCTAGGCTTGTGAACTGTCTTTCTGCCCTATCCCTACCTGCTACTTACTGTTCACTCTACCCTGCTACCACTTCCTTCACGAACAATATTATCTATCCCCCTTGAACTAAACTGTCCCAACTTAGGAACTCAGATACCAACTGCTTACTGATAGTTTTTTGGCTGACTTCTCACTTACCTGTCTGTTCCCGCTCCGTTCACCCTGCGGGCTCACTCCGCTCCCCTACCCTGCCCCCAATTCCCACCCGCCCCCAGCACATCTACTTTTATACCTAACAAACACTTCCTATCAAACCTACTATCCAATCACAGTCCTCATCCAATTACCCCTCCCTCTCATTCTTTCCTCAATTCCTCTGCCCATTCCCAACCCTCCCAATACTACCCCTCCCCCTTATTCACCCATCAGAGTGTACTCCACTCTATCTTCCCTCTCTACATTTCTCCTCCCACTTCCATTTCCCACACCCTCATACATTCAGTCCTCCATTGTCCTTGCCTACAGTCCCCAACTCTCTCCAGTCACTTCTAGACCTTCCTTCCTGAACTAGCACACCACATTACTCTTCTCCTCACTGTACACTACCCCACCTATCCTAACATGCCCTATCAACTCCACTTAACTTTCCAACTTCACAGCTCCATACTCATCTTACTAATACCTTTGTATCTAGCTACATCTTACTCCCATAAAGCCCCTCCGTTCCTCCCTCCTACTCAAACTATCCCTAACCCCCAGCTACAACCTCTCCAACACCCTCACTTTCACTCAATATCCTCCTCCCTTATTCCACCCAACCTATTGCATCTTTTTCATCCCAGACTATTCTCTGCCTCAACTAAAACCCTCTCTCTGAAAATTCTGCTAAATCCTAACAAATACCCACTGTATAAACCTTACACACCAAAGCTTACCACCTACAATGTCCTAGCCTTATCTGGAGACATTCATCCTAACCCTGGCCCTTGCCTCAGCACAAACCATTCCATCCCTCCACCCTCTTCCTCACCTACAACAAATAACACTCCCCATCCTTTCTCTTCGCCTCCCACGTCTCCTCTTAGCAGTCTGAAGATCTTCACTATTAATGCCCAGAGCCTAAACAATAAAGGTCACCATGTACAAGCCTGGATTAATCACAATCAACCCGACATCCTAGCCATCTCTGAAACTTGGCTAAAACCCCATATTACAGACTCCGAAATCCTGCCTCCTGGTTACAACATCCTCAGAAGTGACCGCTTAAATAAAAAAGGTGGAGGCTCTGCTCTAATTTACTCTAATCTTCTCTCTCTAATTCCACTTCAAATTCCTACCCCCCAGTTCAAAAATTCCGAAATCACAGCAAGCCTCCTCCGATTAAATAAACATAAAAATATCTGCTTCATTTCCTTATACATCTCCCCTGGCAACAATATCTCCATAGTTGAAGACATTCTATTCTGGGCCTCAACTAAAATAAAATATGAAACCTATATTTTAGGTGATGTCAATATCGATTGGAATAAAATAAACATACCATCCCCCTCTCTTTCCATTAACCTTCTCAACTTCACCCAAGTAATCTCTTCAATAACTCGTCCTAACAAAAATCACCCCCCAGGGTCCATCTTAGATTGGATTCTAGTCTCCCATCCAAACAAAATCACTTTCAGTGGCACTATCCCTGACACCTTCAGCGACCATCTCCCTGCCTTCATCCATCGATCAAGCAGCTCCATCCAACACCAGCATCTCTACATTCAAACTCGTAACCTCACCAACTTCAACCCCTCAACTTTTTCAAACATCTTTAAACAAATTAACTGGCAATCTCTAAATACCCTCTCACTCGACAATGCTGTTGAGCACTTCAACTCTATCTTCCTAGATACTCTTAACTCACTAGCTCCACTAAGAAACAAACGAATCAAAACTAATTCTGCCCCATGGCTGACGAAAGAAACTAAACAAATTATGCGACACAGAGACAAATCCTGGAAGCTCTATCAAAAAAATAAACTGCCTTCTACCTTACTCCTTTATACCCAACTCCGCAATCAAGTAAAAAACTTATTACCAAGGACAAAAAAAACTACTACAATAAACTACAGTCCAATCACAATAAAATCCCAAAACAGTTCTGGAAATCAGTCAACTCCCTACTTCATCCAGGATCTCAAAACAACCCTTGCCCTGACCCCAATCTAACTGACAGTGAACTGAGCTCCCAGTTCAACACCTTCTTTACAGAATCCATAGCTAAACTAACCAAAACATTCCCTAATAATAACCCATCTAACTTCCTCTCTACATCACCCTGCAACCCAAACAACAATCTCATCAATTTCCATCTCAAACCTGTTTCCACAATTACCATAAAAAAGTTTCTATCCAAGCTAAAGTCATGCTCCACTGCCCCTGACAACATTCCCTCTTGCTTCCTCAAACATGCAGCTGAAGGAATTGCTCTCCCAATTAGTAGTCTGATTAATAGATCCATAAATGAGCCATATGTTCCAAAACTCTGGCGTTCAGCCTACATACTTCCTCTTCACAAAGGAGGCAAAAACACTACTATTTCTAACTTCCGCCCTATCGCCCTACTCTCCCCAATATCTAAAATTCTAGAAAAATGTGTCCACCACCAACTTTTACCTTACCTAATTCAGAATCACCTCCTAACACCCACCCAGCACGGCTTCCGTCCTGGCCACAGTACCATAACTGCTCTACTTTCCTTCCTTGAAACTGTCAATCAAGCACGAGACTCTGGACTCATTGTATCCGCAGTCCTGCTAGATCTTTCAAAAGCCTTTGACACCATCTCCCACACACACCTTCTTCATCATCTGGCTAATCTCCATCTCTCACCAAATACTCTATCCTGGTTCTCCAGTTATCTTTCTGATAGATCTCAAGCAGTAAAATGGAAGAACTCTTTCTCTTCCTTCCTGCCTACACCTACTGGCGTTCCTCAGGGATCTATCCTTGGACCCATGCTTTTCAACATCTTTATAAATAACTTTCACACCTTCGTCCCTGACACCACAGTCATCCAATATGCTGATGACTCTATCTTGATCTGTTCTGCCCCAAACTTTCCTGAACTACTGACCAAAACCCAATTAGCCTTCACCACCACAGAGAACTGGATGCACCAAAATCACCTTTCTCTCAACTCCAATAAATCCAAAATATTAATTTTTCTCCCTTCCAAGACTTCCTCTTTGGACAAAAACAATTTTAATGTCCTAAGCCAAACTAACACTGCCATTGAAGTGGTTCCCTCTGCAAAACTCCTTGGCATTACCATAGACGAATACCTCAGAATTTGATCTCCACATTCAACAAAACAAAGAAAACCCACCAAAAGCTAGCTATGCTATATAGGAACAATCATTTCCTTTCCAACTCCACTACAAATACCTTGGCAATCACCTACCTGCTCCCTTCCCTCCTATATGGAGCCCCTCTACTAACCAATTTATCAGCCACCTACACCTCTAAGCTCGACGCTTGCTATAATAAGATCTCTAAATTTGCAACTAAATCCAAAACGTCAACTCACCACTGCCTCAGCCTACACTCTCTGAACTGGTTAGAACTCCCTAACCACCTAGACTATCTTCAACTAATTACCGCTCACAAACTAATTTTCTCCCCAGACAAATGCCCAGTATTAAAGGACATACTTCCTCCATACACCCCTAACAGGTCACTGAGATCTGAGCACCAAAACCTAATCTCCATTCCCAAACCCAAGCGACCCGCTGGCCAGCTTTTACTATCCTTCTCTCTAGGCAGAAAATGGAACTCTCTGCTCCTTCCCTCAGGACTATGCCCAACATCGAATCCTTCAAGAGCCAACTTTTTCTTCACCTATCTTCTAAATGGAAATGCTCCTGCTTTCACCCCACATAAATCCTAGGGACTCCCCACTAAGCTCCCCTCTACCCCCTCTCCACTACACTCTCTTTATTTTCTATTTTTATCAAAAGATCTAGAACCAGCAGATTTAACTAACTCCTAACACGTAAATATTGTTTCTAAAAAAAAAAAAAAAAAACCCTGCAGTCAAGTTGTTAAACCGTCTCATAATGTATACTATGTCTCAAATGTTTGAATCCAACTCTTGTATTTTCACACTGTAACCTTTATTTATATTTTTGCAAACCTGCATTGTATGTATTTCACTTTGCAACCTTTATCCTACATTTTGTATCCTATATGTATTAAATTGTTTATGGAGCTTTTCTCCCCGGGCCTCCACTGAAAATGGGCACTTCTTGGCCCAGTGGACTTCCCCGGTAATCAAACTGATAATAAATAAATAAATAAATAATGGGCGTACCTTCGTTGAAGGCTGTACGTCACGGCCGGCAACTCGGCACGTAAAAATCTACTGACAATCAGCGGACTGGAGTTCCGCTGTGGCGCCCCTAACCGGGAAAAGCCGAAAGACACAACAACAACACATAAAGGGTTATAATAATATTATGACAGCTACTAAGTAGGGCAGGACCAGCTCGAATGTCACACTGATAGGGGAAGGGATGTGAATTTTAACATGTGTACCAATAACACTTGTTTTACAGCACAAAAAAACACTTCCATACCTGATATAAAGTACATATATATTTAGAAAGCTTGTGAGGAAATTATTACTCTATTTTTGTTTTACTTGGATCGCTTGTCTGTGTACTTAATAAAGGATTTTTGACTGGAAACAGACTGCCTGCCTTGTTTGGATTACTTTCGAATACTTAGTAATTCTGTACAATTATATATTTATTATTATTATTTTTTGTTTTGTTTTGACTTAAGATGAGTTTAAATTCGCTACTTCTACTACTATTGTCTGATCTGATTAATATACAGTGATTAACTACAGATATATGGACTGAAAATCTTCTAACAGAGAAGTTTCTTACACTGTTTTATATTCATCAGTTCAAGATATAAACCTGACTTAGGTTCATAGGTAGCTTAGACGTGTTCAACCAGAGCACTGAGGAGTCTATCACAGTTTCCCAACTGCTCCAGAACAATGTTTGATTTAAATGGTGTGTTTAGGGTGACAGCAGGCAAATGATGGCTGTGTGATCAACGCTGGACCTCAGGAAGAAGCTCATACCTTTAATCTGCTGTGTTAACTGCCAGAATGCCCATATGTTCTGTACAGTCCACATTTCATCCATACACAGTAAATCAGTCTCAGACTTCAGCAGGTAAAATCTGTTGCTAAGTGAACAGTGTCACCAGGCATCATGAGTTGCTTCTGCCTGTGCAGCCATTTAAATGACTTGCACTGTTTACACCTACAAAACCCATAAAACTGCGAGCATTTAAAAAGATCTCACCAAACTGTGTTGAATATTATGTTCCACTGTCTTGTTCCTTTCCTAAATAAAAATGCAAAAAGCAAGGATGGATGGTTACTACTGCATCCAACAGCATGTTCAATGCTTTTCAAGAATTTCTCTCAGCTGTCAAACAAAATGTGAAATATATTATAACCATATTAACCTTTTGGCCTTGTACAGACACAGATAGTGGGTTTTTATGTCCACTATTATATTTGTACCCGATATTCACTAAAAGGATCACCCCTTCTAATATGTTTAACGTTCGATGGGTTTGATGGCCCGTAGGAGTACTGTTTCCTTACCGATTTAATTTACCCATACATTTATGTGCCTGCCCAGCAAATTTCTCTTTCTCTGTACAGTTCAAGTCTAATATATTCCCCCAAGGCTATGGTATTTATAACCAAGGCACTACGAAACATGCAACCATGTAACACGAGGCTGCCAGAGGGGTCTTACAGGTTGCAACATCCAGGTTATGTAAGCCTTCATATTTTAAATGCAAAAAGAAGGGGAAACTCCGGATCAATCATTGCTGGTAATTGCAAACCACACTTGCTATTATTATAATGGTTACCGAAGAACTGAGATAATGCCACCGTATCGTTCCATGTAAGAATTAAAAATATGCTCTGGAAATAATGGACAACACTGTCCTGAAAATGGGAACAGAATAATCTACATTCAAAGTCTAATAGTCAGTTTTCTATAATATATGCCAGTGCAAAACAAGCACCTTATAATTTGAGGGAAGTAGAATTAACCAAAACTGAAAAAAATGTTGTGAAATAATAATATTAAGACAAAAGAACATATGAAGAGAAAAGAACATAAACTAAAGCCAATATGCAATGCTGTCATGTGAAGTGAAGCAACTAGCAATAACCTGCAAGTTCCAGTGAGGTTTGATATTCATATATCAATTAAGAAACTGCTTGATATGAACCTATGAACCTATAATCCAAATAAGACCTTAATTGATGTACATATTTTGACAAAACATGAAGTAATCATCCAGTTTTGTCCAACAATGTGCCTGTTAGAGCTACAACTGATCTAATATTAGTTTTTATGGGCGTGCCTTTGTTGAAGGTTGAACGTCGAGCTGGCACCTCGGCATTCATCAAAATCTACTGCCAACCATTAGCAGACCGGAGTTCCGCTGTGGCGACCCCTAACCGGGAAAAGCAGAAACACAACAACAACATATACTTTGACAAGTGCAAGACCGGACACCCTTATTTACTTCTACAGTCAAACATTCCAAAAGTTTGTATTTAAAATCACCCATTGCAACCCTGAATACTTAGCAATAGAATCTCTTGTCTAAACATTTTTTGCATGTACAAAAGTTCTGGAATAAACCACTCAAACTCCTTAACTGCTCTTTCTAAAATCTGTCTCTAATTAATTGCATAAGTCATTCTGAAAATTATTCCCATCTTCCTTTGTAAGGATAATTTCACGTTTTGTTAAATGTATTTATCTTCACCATAGAAGCATTTAAAGATGAGTGGTAACTGAGTAACTTTAAAGTGATGCAGTTTAGAAGTAATATTCAATATGACCAATCAAACTTGATAAACCAAAGCTATTTATGTCCACATAGTCAAGAGATGGTCTTCATCCGTCACCCCTGGGATTTCGGCTACTAGTCAAGGCTCTTGCCATCCTCATAGTGCCTTTTTTAGGCAGTGTCACAAGGACAAAATTTCTGACGTAAAAATTCCATCTAAAAACAACCTCAATGTTATGCTGCTAAATGCTAGGAATCTTAACATGAACCTGCACTCACTGGAAGCAGTCCTCACCTTGGAAGATGCATACATTTGTGCAGTCATGGAGACTTGGTTCAGGGCTATGGACAGTACCCCAGCCATACTGGGTTACACCTCCTTCCACATGTTCAGACCACAAACTGAAGGCATGAAAACTAAAGGAGGCGGTGTATAAATATTCATTAAAGATAAGTACACCTCCAAATTGGTTACACAGTAGGATTCTCTGGAGATACTTCAGGTGCAATTAACTGTTGGTAGGACACCTATTCAGGTCATTGCCAGCTACAGGACCTCCTACATGAATCAGGACACACACTCTGCCTATTTGGATCTGCCTGAGTCTATCAAAACACATCCAAACGCCATGGTTTTGGGCAACTTTAACTACTCATCCATTGACTGGGTAAGTTACTCGTGCTCAAACTAACTTGCCCAAAGGTTCCTCGACTTTGTTAACTCCAATGCCATGGACCAGCTGGTTGATACCTCCACAAGGGGTGCCAACATCCTGGAATTGGTACTTATCAATATGGAGGACCACTGTAGCACCCCCACTATGAGGTCTTCCCTGGTGAGATCAGACTACAAATTGGCCTCATTCATGGTAACTGTCACACCTGATCCCCCCAGCAGCATCTAGACTACAAAACTTCTACAAAGCATCCTCTTATGGGATAGTGTAAACAGCTTCACTGCACCTCCCCCCTCAGATGGAACTGGCAACTATGCCAAGTTCTACACCAATGCTTTATACAAACACCTGTATAACTGCATTGACACGGCCGTACCAGATAGGACCAAAACAACCTGGTGGACAACTGCCATTAACAGGCTTTGCAAAAAGTGGAAAAACTGCTAACAGTAAGAGGGAGCATGCCCTAAATGGAAACCCTCCCTCTTCAGCTTAAAGAAGCAAAGACTTTTTGTGAATTCCTCCAAAGCAAATTTTGAATCCAAATTAGCTTCCTCAACTACGGACAACCATAAGGCATACTTTAGTTGCATCCATAACTTAAAAGGAATGGTCCAGATTTGTGCCGAACAGGTAGTTACTGATACCATATATACTGAGCCTGTGGACATAGCTAACCTGTTAGCCGACAGATTCTGTGAAAACTTCACTTCCTGTCCCCACCACACATACTCCATGACATTCCAACCCCCTGTCCCCACCACACATACTCCATGACATTCCAACCACCTGTCCCCTACGTTGCATCTCTAAACAGCAGGTCATAAATGCCCTCTCTAAGGCCAAACACACAGCATTTACGGGACTGGATAACATCTCAGGCTGCATCCTACATGGGCTCCAACAGAAATTAGCAACATCATTGGGTACTCTTTTCAATCATAGTCTAAGCACCGGCTTCGTCTCAGCTGAACGGCTACCGTTATTCCCTTGCGCAAAGGTGGTGCTTCCACTGACCCCAGGAACTATAGACCTATTAGCCTGACTACCCTTATCTCCAAGGCCATGGAGCAAGTCATCATGGGCCTTAAAGATACAGGTAATCTCCAAACACTTGACCCTACTCAGTTTGGATTTGTCAAAGGGAGATCATGCTTGTCAAACCTGGTGGATGTCTTTGAGACTGTCACCAAGGTCCTGGATGAGGGGACATCTGTGCATACAGCCAACCTAGACTTAGCCAAGGCTTTTGACACTATCCTCCACCCAGGCAACATTGACAAACTCACCTAGCTAGGTATCAACCCTTATAATGTTAGGTGAGTTGCTAACTGGCTCACTGATAGAACCTGTATAGTCAAAACAGGGGAATCCACCTCCAACAGCAGACCCATAACAGTCCTGGACCTCTAGTGTCACAATCTATTTCTCAAATGTACAAGCAAAAACTAAAGGTCTGTGGCTGACAAAGTTTGCTAATGACTGCTAACTGGGAGCAGTCATAGAATCTCCAAACAATGTCAACATCCTACAAGATGGTCTTACGCAAACAAATGATTGGTGCAAAAGTCATGGCCTTAAACACAATGCAAAAAAAATGTATTATCTCTTTCAGTAAGAGCGATGTTCCTGCTAAGTACCACATCAATAGGAACACCCTAGGTACGCACTCAGTGGTGAGAGACTTGGGTACACGGTTTGACAGGAAACTTACCTTTGATCACCATGTCTCCACAGTGGTAAGAAGGGCATTGTATATTGCTCATCTCATAAGTAAGGGCATTGCCTCCAAAAAAAAAAAAAAATTAAAAAGTTAAACCCTCTCTGTACTTTTCTCTCATCAGGCCAATAATTGAGTACAACGCCCCTTTTGATATGTACTTTTCCAAGCACCTGCAGAGACCACAAAGGTTCCTCACAAGGAAAATTCAAGGTCTTCAGCATCTGTCCTATGTGGATCAGCTGAAATCACTGTCACTTTATTCTGTTTCATACAGACTACTCAGAGGCAATCTCTGCCTTGCATATAAGGCAATCTCTGACCCAGCTTTACTGGAAAAGCTGCACATCTGCAAGTCAAATGGTACACAGGTTACTCGCTCTAAAGAACTTAATCTGGTATGTGAGATTAATAGAACCTGCTAGAAGGACAGATTTGTCTCCACGAGGTTACCACACCTTTGGAACAGACTCCCACTTTAAGTCAAACAGAGCATCTAATGCCCCTCTTCAAACACAATCTGGAAGACTGGATAGATTACCATAAATTCACCCCAGGGGTTCCATCTGTGTCCCTCTTGTATACAGGCAATAGGTGCTGATCATGGAAACAATGGTAGAACTTGGCTAGGCTTGTAAGTGCCCTAGGGCCATTAGCCTAGTAACTTCCTATGATCCTATGAAATGCTGTGTCAAAGTTTTAAATACTGGTGTAATAAATATCATAATGCAGATGCTGGAATTGTCTAACTGCGCCTGCCTAGTTTAGGAGTACGGTTGGAACAAAACTACAGCTGTACTTTAAAACTTGGAGTTTTTGACTAGAGAGACAGATTCTAAAAATATTCAGTACATACAGATGGTCATGGTTCATCTGGTCATGGTTTATCTGGTCAGCTTTCCTTGCTCTTTTTGCAATTTATCCATGTTAAGTGCATTTTCTTGTCATGATAAACCATGTCCATCCATCTGCTGCCAGCCTGCTTGCAAGCAGTGAACATTTTTGAGAACACTCATGTGGATGTGGACTACAACTCAATTTCAAGGAAAATTTCTGATATGATAACTAAGCATTAAGGATTTTTAACAAGCTTTTCCTTCTTACGTTTTAACAGTTTGCAAATGTAGCAATTTTCTCATCAGATTTCATCAAATAATCATTTAATAAGTCATTGAGAACCTTTCCAGTCACTTACTGGTAAAATTTCATTTATCTGCATGACTACATCAATATGTTTGTGCCCGCCTTTTTATTCTGTCAAAAGATTCACTAACTGCATGGAGCAGTTTAATAGTGTTCCTTTCCATTTGTTTTTAAAATCTTCTTTATCCTCCTGGAAACCTAGAACAGACCCTTCAACTGCAAGGCCTTCAGGTACTAACTTTAAATTACAACACTGCTTCAAAATTAATATACTCCAGTACAAGACAAGTTTCCTAGTATGCAGTTTTTTATAACAAAGAAACAAGTCTAACGTCAGTGAATTATCCTCGTGTTCCCGACTTATTAAATGCCAAGTAATACTGGAATCATTCAAATGCCATTGGTCTACAATGGCTTGAAAGTTCATAGAGATGAGAACTGTACCTCCAGGGAGTTATTCATCCAAAAAAGAGGAAAGCAGCCTGCTTTTAACAAGTTCATGTAGCCCTTACAGAATATTGCAGATACTCAAAAATCCAAACCAAATATCAACACAAAGATAAAAACAACTTCAACTGTCTTTCCTAATTTTAAGTGTGCATATTCCCTGATCTACTATTAAGTGATGTACTGGCCTGTACAAAGACAGATTGAAAATTTTTAATATTTCCACCATGTTTGTTCCAGATGTGTCTAAGTACTAGACTTCAGTATCATACTGAAAGCTCTCTGCAAACCCAAGGGGGCAGGCAACAGAAGCAAACTTCGTGTGTGTGGCCAGACGTGCAAGTTACACCATTCAGGAGGAGCTATCTGAGGGTAAAAAGGTAACAAGTTGGGTCATACAGGGGAATCAGTCTAGATCTCAGAAATAAGAACATTAAATAGGGCTAAGAGAACACAGACAACTAGACAGGAATTTTTCAGTATTACTCAAAGACTGAAGTGGTGATGTTAAAATTGGTGGTGGTGGTGGGTGGGGGCAAGCTTTATGAAAATCCTAAATTGATTAGATTTATGGCTGAAAAAGTGTGAGCTTCACTTCAACTCATCCAAATGTATTTTGTTTCATCAGGGAATACCCCAATGTCAGCATATTTGATTGGAGGAATAGTGCTAAACAATCAAGGCAAAGAAAAGGACCTGGAGGTTTATAAAGGAAAACCTAAATTCTAGGCTCTATGTAAAAGGACAACAACACGGTAAAATTAAATGCGGACATAGATATCTATGGGTGGAATCCACAAAGAGAAGGCTCTGGCTTAGGCTGTTGATGAATGCAGAGTACAGTTATAGAGGCCTTACATAAAAAGGTTGTTAGTGCAGGATAGGATACATAAAAAAGTGAGTAGAGGGGAGATGAATGGGGCTAACTTAAAAGAAGACACTAGAAGAGCTCAACCTTGATTCACTGGATAAGGGGAGAGACAGGGCCAAGGAGAAAATGGGATTACCCTGGAAATGAAAAGCAAAGCAGGAAGAAGTATAGCCAATAGATAAAGGGAAAACGTTTAACCTTGGCATGAGAAAGTAGTTGGCTTGACCAGGTAGGTGCTACTAGAAAGTGATGAGTCACAGATCATTCGCATAGCAGCATGGCTTTTCTACACATGGGATAGGAGACAGTTACCCACTATTTGTTAATCTATCAAACCACTGCCATATTGTCAGAGTAGATGGCAATCATACTTTGATTAATTATCATGTATGGCCTGTAATGCAAGCACTGTCCTCATTTCCAGGATGTAGATCTGCAGCTTGGCCTCTTCCACTGAATAGGCTCCTTGGAATTTCTGCTGTAGTCTCTTTAACCAGACACCACTCTAGGGCTGACTGCGAAAAAGGTCCATGGGGATCACTGCTCTACCCCAGAAAACAAATGCAAATAAATAAATAAATAAGAAAAATAATGCCCTATTCATTCCAGAGCAAGAGAGTTCATGGCAAGTATCACACTGGGAGTACGTAGCAGAAGGGGCTACCTAGAGCCAGACTGCATTGATGAAGCCACCAGTAAAAATGTCAAAGAAAAATCTCAGACAACTTTATCTGACCGAATACTGAATTTTGTTGGTCACTCTCATTCAATATCCGATGAAGGACACTATGAAGATTGTGGCTACCGTTAGTTTATGAGCTTTCAGGAACAGTGTTAAGTTTGTTTTTCTTTTTAACTTGTCTGTCATTAGTATAAACCACTAAGACATTGAAAGCAGTTTGTAAAAACATTTATTTTCAAAAGAGAGAGCAGCACATTTAAATTATATTAATAAAAAGCTTAGACAAACTAACACAGCAGAACTAAAGAATGAAATACATGGACCGAATCTTCTGGAACATTCTTTCTAATCACAGCCCACATTTTAGATTGACAGTAGAAATATGCAATTACTAAGGGACAGTCAATAAGCATATTCCCCACATACTCTGCACTCTCATGACTTTATTCACATATTTACATAAGCAAACTATATACATCATGCAATAGAGAAACAGACAAAGGCCATTCCTTTGTTTCAGAACAATGTAGCACTATAAGGTTATTTAGGTTGCAACTTTTTACAGTTTGCATTTTAAAGATTCTTGTCTGAAACACAGAACTTCTTTTTGTCAGTTGCAATGTTTGAAATAATTTGACAAAAAAATTATCCTGACAGTTATATTTTGTGATATTTCAGTATAGGTGTAAAATATAGTGTTGTTGAGACTGACAGAGGGGAGAAGATATGATACCTTCTTGCAAAGACATGATTTTGCCTTGCAGAAGAATGACCTTACGAGACAAAGTACCAAGTGGTACCTAATGAAAATTAGAACTTGTAATGGTTTCATCTGAGACTCTCATGCTCACTGAGACTTACAGGGACCCTAAAGATTTGAATAGACTGTCCCATACTTGGATCAGTGAGTCTCCAGAGGAAGCAACCCAAAGCCAATAATCTAGATATGGATATACATTAATTTGCAACAGCCTAAGATGCGCTGCCATGCCATCATGCATTTGGGGATCTGGGGGTTGTGGTGATACTGAATAGTAGGGTCTTAACTTAGAAATGACTGGTTCTCAGTAGGAAGCAAAGAGAACCTCTTACACTCCTTGGCAAACTTGATGTGCAGGTATGCATCTTGAGGTCAAAAACACATATCCAGTTCCCCTTTCTCCATACAGGGATGGACAGACTGTACAGTAACCATCCAGAGCCTTGTTTTCTGTAAGAATTGGTTGGAACCTTTGAATCTAGAAAAGGTTTGAGGTCCTTTACCTTTTCTGGTACCAGAAGAAACCTCTTGGATTGCTCTTTTTCTAGGAGACTTTGGGATCTACTTTGTGACTGCTGTCTACTGACAGACTGGGATGTCTTGAAGTTTAAGGGAAATCAGCTGAGGGTAGACAAAGAGAAGGAAAGGTGTAGCCTTCTGATGTAACTTTTCGTATCTAATTTTCTTATGTTACGGTCTGACATACTGGCAAGTGGAGGGGAAACAACCCCCCCACGACTGCCTCTACATAGAGGCAAATGAACACAACCTCAGGGGTTCAGCTGAATGCCTCCAAAAGGATTAATGTATTTTTGACTGGTATTTTAATAACTGGCCAGACAGCTATGTATGGGGAGCCAGTACGTGTCAGTGTGGGAGGAGACAGCCAATAAACCCTCCTGCTTTGCCAGGGATGGTCTGCACCTCTCTTACCATATCTTTCATATTCTATTTAAAACCTTTCCTGTCTCCATGCTGCCTTTTTAGAAGTAATCCATCTTCTGGACATTCCAATGCAGTTAAGTCTATTTTGGAAAATGCCAAGGTGGCTCTACTGTCCAGAAATCAAATGAGGGCATTACCACCTTAAAATACCTCTTGCTATGTAGGGAATGTTATACTTGTTGCAGACCGTGACCCTTCTAAATAAATTTAGAGTCACTTGTTTTGTCTGCAAACTGTCCTATTGGGAGTTGACCAGGGACCCAATTTTCCATTTTTCTGGGAAAACACCATTAAATCCCAAATTAATACTACCTAATTATTGGTAAATCATGGATTTTTTGCAGAATTTGATATTACAGGTCAAATCACTCATTCTGCACACCCTGCATTTCTTCTTAGATTTGTTTCTTACAACACAATTCAGCTTAATTTATAAGAATCACCTTTAATTGTGCATATACAGAAAAACACTAAAAATTATGGTGGAAATCACAGTAAAGAGCAAAAATTCCACTTATAAATCATAGGCGTAACTCTCCGATTTCAAATAAAAATGGAATTGCCCGTAGTGTTTAGCCTACAACACTCGGGCTACAGCTCCCTTAATGCATACTGACTGTCCCAGGCATACAGTCTATCTAGGGGGGTGAACTGATGGTTCTACACTAGGGGGGGTCGTGTAACATGGTGGTGGCTGCTGAGAATCCAGAACACTATTCCTTTAAGAGCAGGTAAGCCAATACTGACAAAGAACAGGTATCTCTTAGAAAATAAAATAGAAAGAGATGCAGGTATAGGCAGAGTCCTTGGCTGAGGAAAGAGTGCATCAGGGAGACCCCAAGGAAGATAATTCTGAAGAAGGAAATCAGGATTAAAGCTATCAATGCTGCTCGCTAAGTTGGGATATGTCCCTGAAGCTTAAACTGGAAGGGAACTAAAATGGGAACTTGTAGGTAGCTGTGTGTGTACTAAAACGTATTCAGTGACTAAGTACTGTTTTGCTTTAAAAACTTTTCTGAAGAATATCAATAGAGAAGAACTATGCTTGCTCAGGCTATTTTAAAATCATGGATTTTTTTAGTATCATCTACATTGTGCTGCAAAGAAACATTTTTTTCCTGTGTAAATAAACCTAGTATTTCTTCTGAGACAGCCTTTTCAAAGTCGTGTTTTGTTACTATTAGCACTAATTAAATGCTGCATTACATATACATTTAACAAATGCACACACACACACACACACACACACACACACACACACACACACACACACACACACACACTCTTAATTAACTATGTAAAAGAAGGTTGCTGCTTATAGCCTTGCGCAGATCATTACAAAATGTATTTCTGTATGTATACTTTCTGTTACTAATGTCAGAGCTTCTAAGGTGATATGCTGTTCTGATGATTACAATCCAAACCGTGTCAACAGGATAAAAAAAATTACTTAAGAAATAATTTGGTCAGCATTGTATTTTGTCTTTGACTTCAAGACAGTAAGGACAACAGTAGATGACATACAGACTTAATACTGCATTGCTCCAAAGTCATATCGGACACTGCATCTTGCTGCAGGTTATTGGAAAAGCAAGATAAAAGTAACAGAAGGGCACTGTTGAGTTCAGGAATAAAAGCTCTCAGCTATGATTTTCAAAGCTGCCTGCTCACAAATACAACTTTCTCAGCTGTCAGCTGTGCATGGGTGAGCCATGACTGTCATTTTCACAAACAGTCCTACAGTATTCACTACAGATGCAGTCTCATCTGATCTAACATACTGTATACAAGTACAAAACTCATTCTTTCATCATTTGCTACACTGCAGATGATTTATAACAAAACTGCTTTGTCTATACTATTTGTACTTTTCCCTTGCCCAAAAAACGTCATGACTGAATATTCTTTCTATTGTTACTTTTTTCCTCATGCTCAGGTGAGTTGCTAAGGCAACGCACACCATTTTCTAGGTGGGGTTACTGATCTTTCTCTAGTACCACTATTCCCTTCGTTGTCTTAATGATAACGCTGCCACCAGACAGTCTGCACTAGCATGTCAAAAGCACAATTATTGCTTAGCCTTTCAATAAGCACTGAATATTTTTATGATAGTTACAGCTCAAGCAGTACCTGTTTGAAAGGCTAAAGTGAACATTAGTGCACTGTTCCAATTTACACAATTATTTTATTTGGAAAAAAAAAAAAAAAACTAAACATAGCACTCTGTAAAATCAAATATTCACAGTGCGTGCTTTACACTTCTGCAAGGAAGATACAAAATAAATGTGTTTAAACAGAAAGGTGACAGAGCTTATCTGCATCTAGCTCTACCGGTAGGTGAAGAGAAGTACTGAATGTCATTCTACTACTGCCTTAGAAATCCAAAAAGTAGGCAACTGGGGTGTTCAAAAATGCAATTCAATTGCACAATCCAATAGCAAGGCAATTGCTTTTTCTCCAGTTAAGAGTCCCAGGCAGTTTTTCTTGTTGAAATTCAAAACAGGATGATGTTTTTTCTGTTATCTTAGTATTTTACCTCTGGGTGGGGGATTTGTTCCAGCAAGCTGGTGTCCAAATAAGATACTGCATAATGTTTGCACATTTAAAGACCACCTTCAGTTTCACTTCCAACAGATTAGCTTCTTTTGATGTAAAAAAAATAAAAATCTGAAGAGACGTGAGAAGGTTCACTACAAACTTTAATGATAAGCATTTTCATCCATTAAAAACAAACTTCATCAGATGACAATTTCAAATTGGCTTTACTTTAAATATGGTTTATCAAATCATCTAAATTAAAATAATTGATTAATTAGTTCTCATTAACAGCCAAGCACTAGATTTGCTTCTTTTCCATTGAAAGCAATTCTATACTCATTAAAGTCACTTTTATTCAGTCTATGCATTTTAGGTGTTGTAAGATTTACAACCACTCCTTTATGAACAAATATAAATATGTTTACTTTAGCATAAGAGATCTTCTTCACAGCAGCATCCATACTTTTATGTTTCTTACTGCTACAGACCGCAATCCCCACAATACTGTTTTCAAATGTGTCTTTGTTCAAGTATTAATATACACATGTGCATGCACACAGAGTCCGTGTCTTCTTCTCACCGTTATTTGCACTATACTGGCAAAAGGAAAAATTGCAACTGATGATGCCATGCTTCCTCACTGCCAGTATAACACAATCTGGCATTTCTGTCATATGCAGGTTTAACATAACTTATCACAGAACACTGCAGGCTTAACCTTGTAAAAGTGAACCAATCTGTACTAAATTCTACCACCCCAAAATATACAGAAAAGGTAAAACAACTAGAAATCATATTAGTGGTGTGGTTGACAGCACTCACTGCTTTTCATCAATCGTACCAAAAGGAAGCTGTCTACCCATCATGTCCGCTCTTAATACCAGTCAACTACAAAAGTCAAGTGTCAGACTCTGTTGTGCTTGTGCATAAAACCCATACAAGCTCTATAGGCATTTATGTTGATGACCTTATCCTGCACAAGTACAGCAGTTATTCCTCCAGCTGATGAGTTAGAACTTCACTCTTAGGCATCGATTGTTCAAGGTAAGGTGTCTGCAGATACATGCATACATACTCCTAAAAGAAAGATTAACCATCTGTCCAGTCTGCTTATTGTATATAGCCAGCACCCTCGAATACTCAGACTCCTGTGCCCCCATACTTTTAAAAATTTGTCATCTGAATCACACCTTACCTCTTAACGAGATTCAAGAGAAACAGAACTTCCTGAAGTGCAAGATGAACATTCTGCTTTCTCTGATACCAGTGCCCCCTACCTCCCTCCCCACCCTCTCTTTGATACTAGTGCCCCCTCCCTCCCCCACCTTCTCTTTGATACCAGAGCCTCCGTGCCCCTCCCTCCCCACCTTCTCTTTGATACCAGTGCCCCCTCCCTCCCCCACCTTCTCTTTGATACCAGTGCCTCCTCCCTCCCCCACCTTCTCTTTGATACCAGTGCCCCCTCCCTCCCCCACCTTCACTTTGATACCAGTGCCCCCTCCCCCAACTTCTCTTTGATACCGGTACTCCTTCTGCCCCACTTCCTCTAATTCTAATTTCCACTCATTTACATTCTTGCATGGTGTTCTGTACTCAGCCTGCAGCTGGAAAAAGCTTTTTATTTATTTTCATTTGTTAACTGAGTGGGTGGGCTGTTCATTTGATCCTTTTCAGCAAACACCCAGACTCACAATGAGTAAGGAAATAGAATTACAATGACAGATGAAAAAAAACATCCTGCAGTAAACAAAGGTACCTTTGCAACCAAGCAGGTACAAATGAAGCATGCAGGCTGAGCCGACAACGTATGCACCGATTTACATTTGTTATAGATATTACAGTGACAATGGCATATTTATACAGTTTACATATTTACAGAAATGTTATACAAACACTGTGAGGCAATGTACAGTTAACTTAAATAGTAATGAGGTGTTCTGTTTTCCTTCATTATAAAACCATTTAGTTCTACTTTCAACATTTCAAAAGTAGTTTTTGTAAACCTCTCAACAGTCCCTATTTTTGTAGAATGCCCAGATTTTCTCCTCATACTTTTGCTTTGTTCCTCATAAAATTTCTCATTTTCAGGCAAATCGCTGATGATTGAAGTCAGTAAATAATGACATCCATTTGAGTTTCAGACTTCATATCCTTTAGAAAATGCATGCCAACAAATCCTGTTACTCTAGTAACTTTTCAAGTATATAGGAGCCCCCTATTTGGGAATTTGTCTTCCCATTATTTTAGGCTTTGTCCAGATTTCTTGTGCCAAGAAGTTGAGAGATTTGGTTTCTTGTCTTATGGTGGCTGGAATTACAGTCAATGAAAGCTGTCCCAATTTTGTCAAATTCTCTTTTGCCAATATCTGTGTTGTATGCTGGTTGAAATGGATCTATGGTATTGTTGTCTATATGTCTTAGGGAGAATCAGGAGTCCTTTGCAATGAAGTCCTTCTTAAGTGGTGAGTAATAACGTAGGTGTATTGTTTTAAACAAACAGTAAAGAGCTGAGCACTAATGTGGCTCTTATTCAAAGCCAAATTATAAGAATGACTTTTAGAATGAGCTAAGAATGTAAACCTGGAAATGTTTGGTACTACTTGAAATATTTGGGTGTTTCTGCTGAGTGAAGTATTACCATTAGGAGTGTATGTTCAAGTTTTGGGATTAGAATACTTTCAGCTATTGCTACCCTTGAGTGAGATGTTAATAGGTGTGGCAGTTTTAACATGCCTTTATCTGATGCAGGGTCTTTTGCACACTGTATCTGTGTGGATGGCAAGATGTAATACATGTCCTAGATATTTTGGTGTGTTTGCATTCAAAGCCAATTACTTTTAGTGCCTGTTTTTTGAACAAGGGTCGTTTCTGAGAGCTTCTGTGGGGTAGTAAATAGCATAGTTCCTGACAAGTTTGTGTTTAACTGAAGTTCATTGGGTTGCTGTCCAAATATAACATGCTGTTGAAGACAGATTCCATTTTCTGTTGCAGGTTATCAATGTTTTACATGAGTCTGATAGGACAATACTGTCTGCACATAAAGTTAAATTTAAGATGGCACAGCACAATATCATTAATAAGTAAGGAGAAGAGAGAGACAAGCACTGAACTTTCTGGGCATCCACAATTTGAGGTAACTGTTTCAGATATAATTTCATTTGACAACCCTTAGAATGTTCTGTTAGAAAGACAGCCATTCATCCATTTTAATGGCCCTGTCCAAAATGTAGCATTTGCAGTTTTTCCCAGTAGGAATTGATCACCCATTGCTTCTAATGCTGGGGTGGTGCCTAAGAACATTTACATGTGTATTGCTTGTTATTCATACAGTTGTATATGTTATATGTTATTTGGTTACTAAGTACTGGGCAGTTTGTGTGCTAGCAGGCTGCAGGAATGTATGTGGTCATAAATCTGTTTATAAAAATGTTTCTAGTATCTTAGATAGGAAGGCAGACATTAGCTATAGGCCTAAAAGTTTTGGGTGAGAGAACGTTTTTGCTGTTTACGTAAGGTAATGATAAATGCATGTTTGAACTGGTAAGGTATGACCCCAGTTGCAAATGAAAGGCTATCCTTGAATGACAATGGCCAGTGAATCAGGCTCCTTATAACTGATACAAAGCTGTGGAAAAATGTTCCATATAAATGAAAGAAACACTCAAACCAGACCAGTTCTGCACCAACCTACACTCACTCTTAAAAAAATCTCTTGTGCTCTGCCACTGCTTTTCCCAGAACTCAGTATTTACATGAGGTCACTGACTGCACACCGTTTATCTTATCCAATGTAGCTATGCAGCTCACATCTTTAATCAGTTAATGAACATTTAAACTTTAAATTTTAGTGTTGTATATTGTACTGTCCTGTGTTGTAAAGCCCACGTAATACATAAAAAAGTACTGCTTCAGTAAGCCTACCTACCAGGTCAAAAAAACTGATGCATGGATGGGCGGAGCCTAGATGGCCAACTGAGAGCAGTGAATTTTGAGGACTCCATAAACTAGTATAATATAGGACAATTTTAATATTTTTCAAGTTGAAAACATCAGAAATCTATAGATAAACTACTAAACTACATAAATATCAATTTTGGTGGAGATATACAACATTCTTCCTGTCAAGTAACTTGGAGATAAATTGAGTCACCGAATATGAACAGCTCAAGAAATTCTCATCCAGATGCTGCTTTGAAAAAAGAACTGCAATTGACATCTACCTTACAGAAACTATCTTTGAAGATGGATGGCTTTAAAAATGACTTGGAAAACCTCAAATTAAATTCTCAAAAACAGACTACTCTTAAGGAACTATTACAGCAACACCATTACAAAATAACAAATGTAGAGACTTCTCTAAATGACATTGAAGGAAGACTCAAAGAGGAAGAACTCCAAAAAGAATTTATGCTTAAACAGAATACATGGCCGCTTAACAAAATAAGTCAACATAAAATATAATAAAGTACCTGCTCAGGTTCAAACCAGGCTCTATATTCGGATGAAACGTGTTGTCCAGAACCAATAGACGTTGGGAATTCGAGTCTATTCAGACCAGTCCATACATCGAACAAACAAAATAAAGCAGGCAGTATAAAGCATGCAAAAACGCAAACAGGAACACAAATGGGTCTTTTGAAATAAGATAAATATTAAAAGCTGGTAATCCAAGAAGTTGCCTTCAAGCAAATATCAGGTTACTAGATGTCTCTTCAGACCAAATAAAATACAGCATCCGAATCAGGAACTCAATATCATCCAAGATAATAAAAGCAAGAAATCTTTTATTAACATATGTTCGGTAAGCGCTTTCGCCAAGCGGCTTTTTCAAACCATTAAAAACACAGCAATACTGAAGGACACCTTTTATATAGTTTAAACATAACTGGTTAATAAAGATGTTCAACAACCAATTAACTACATAAAGAAACATAATGTGTAGTAAGATGCATTAAAAAATATCAAAAGTACCTAAAAAGTACATAAAAACTGTTTGACAATCAAACTTTAATGTTTTGTGTCTTTCGACTTTTCCCGGTTAGGGGTTGCCACAGCGGAACTCCGATCCGCTAATGATTGGCAGTTGATTTTTACGTACCGGCTTGCCAGGCCTGATGCACAACCTTCAACGAAGGTACGCCCATTCATGCAGGTCTCCACACAGAAGATGCTCTAGCTGAGAATCGAACCGGACAGTGTCTTACTGTGAGGTGACAACGCTACCGCAGCACCACCACCACTATCAAACTTTAATACAAACTTGAATAAAATTACTTTAAAAAATTAATGAATAATAATAAAACAAAATAATAAATTAATCTATAATTAATTCTCCTATTTTTAAGTGCTGCTTTTAATGGGATCCTGTCATTAAGGCCAGGGTAAATATGTGCCTTTAATCTAATGATCCAACTAGTTTCTACTTGTTCAGTATGGTTCCTAAGATCACCACCTCTAATACTAGGTACATTAACGTACACAATTAAAATCTAAAGTTATGTTTTTCATCGTTCTCCAATACATGTTTTGAAAGTGCATTGATGTTAGATTTAATACGAAATTGATGAAAGGGCTCCCTTATTCTATCCTTTAATCTCCTGTCTGTTTTACCGATGTAGAAAGCAGTACAAGAAATACACATGGCAATATAAACCACGTGTTCTGTGTCACAATTTGCATTAATACTGAATGTAAATACTTAAGATGCAACAGGGTGTACAAACATATATGTGGCAGAAACACAGGAGCAAAAATTGCACTTACTACATGGTTGTGTAAGTGGCACTTCTAGAATGGTTTTCTTGACCGGAGAAGCATAATAATCTATGTAAATTCTTTTTATTTTTAAAGAGGAACTGTGGTTGATCACCCACTATGCCCGTGATAACTGGATCCACTGTCAAAATATCCCATGTTGTATATATGTATATATTTATATATATATATATATATATATATATATATATATATATATATATATATATATATATATATATATATATATATGCGCATATATGTATACATACATATACTACTGAAAACTTCCGAACTGTTAAAAACAAAAACAGAAATCCAATGAATAGATGCTGAGCCAGAACTGTTATTTGCTGAGCGCTTTCGTTCGCTTTATTGGTAACAATAGAACTTCATCAGAGCAAAATGTAATGCATTTGCAATACTGTGCGAGCTTTAAATAGTCTAACTGGTGTAAAAAATACTTCACTATGATTGGTAGATATACTACGCCAATGCAGTAGTATTTGGACTAATGAGACACTGCTATAAAACAAAAGGTTTTATCTGCTAACATCCTGCCACTAGGGGGCGTGCTGTAACTTTTTAGTTGTACCACTTTAATGCACATTTAATGTTGAGATTCTCATTGAGCCCTGGTGGGGTATCTGCTTCAAGGAGGAGTTGCCATCTTAATTCCTTCAGCTCCAGTAGTCTGTTGCAATCTCCAAAAAACTGCTGGACCAGTTCTAACACTAGAAATTTAAAACAGGTGAAGCCATTGCAGCTGATGGCATGTCTGCTTAATGCATTGTAACTGTCATTATGCCTGATGGCTGCAAGGTGTTCCTTCACCCTGTCTGAGAGCTTTCTAATTGTTTTCCCAGTGTAGAAGGAAAAACACTGGTTGCAGTAGGCTGCATAGACTACAAAAGTTGAGTGGCAGTCGTGCTGGGCTTTCTTCTTGTATGAGAAGCCAGGCTCATTACCCACTATCTGATGGGTGTTGTGGTCCGCCCTTATTATGTTCTAGTTTTTGCCAATGATATCCCTAATGGGTTGCATATCTCGGCTGATGGGGATGGGGAAAATACAGTTTCTGTTCTTGGGTTCATTAGTTCTAGTGGTCACCTTGGGGGTGAAGCCATGAGTAAGGATGGGTGTCTGTCTGATCTGTGGGAGGCCACTTCTTGAAATACATCCTCTACTAGTTGTTTGGGGTAATGTCGGCGGATGAACATTTCTGAAAGGAACTGGCTTTCCTTGAAGAAGGTATCATCGCCAGAGATGATCCTGGAGAGGCAGATGTAAGGCCCTTTGAGCACATTGAAATCAGGAAGTTGTT